>NW_026872560.1:0-13487 GCF_032173495.1 Musca vetustissima
TCGATGTAGAAATTCTTCAATTTAAATTTATTCATACTTAAAATCTTTAGAGCATAAGGGAAGGTGGTAGGCATTTTATTTAGATAATGTTTAGACGGATTTTTGTTGTTTTATTTTATTTGATTTGTATTTCTTGTATTACACCACAACTCCACAAAAAATATTATGGCACATTTGTAACTAAATCAATTTGCATTTCAGTCAGATACTGTCAGAATACTTGCTTTTCTTTTTTTCTTGTTTTTATATAAACAAAGAAGATTGATATCTCATTTAAAATCTGTGATAACCCAGAGAAAATGGGGAAATGACAGCAAACCCAAAAATAAAACCAACAGAAATTAACAGATTGATTTAGCTTGATTCGAGGTTGTGGTTAGGGACTTTTCATCCTTGTGGTATTTGGCAATGATTTTTAAAGTCCCGCAATTTATCATTTATAAGGAAAAAGTATTGTTTTATAAAAAAAATCAATTAATTATTTTAATCAGATTGATAAATCAAGGTCGCTTCAACTTAGAAATAAAATAAAGATTTAATATGGACATTAAAACCAATATAAAACCAGTAAGAAAAGTAGTAAAGTCGGGCTGGGCCGACTATGTGATACCCTTCACCACTTTGGGTATATTCTACATATGTATCCTAACAATTTCACGTCAATGTTCCCTTGACATACGCTAAAATTTAATATTAATCAGACACCCCTTCAAGATATATATATGGAAACTATGGCTGCATATGCCCGCTACTTCGTTAGGGAATGTGGGATAATAAAACATATCAAAATATATATTTTGTTTACAAAAACTACATATGTCAGAAGAGCTAATCAACCTGCATGCCAATATCGACCATTTTAGAAGAATTTCTCTAATACATTTATGCTCTATATTTCCAAAACTATCTCATGTCTCAACCCTACACGCCAATTCTGACAGAAGGAGAAATCTAGCTCTATACTAAATTTTCAAAACTAATTCCTCCTTTCCCTATAGTTCCACCCAATACCAAATTTTCCCAAATTTGCATATCTACCAGCCTCAAAAATCCTATCATATTTCTAAATTTCAGTATTCCATTGCACCCAAATTCGAATTTAGTACCATTTTTATTACACTTTAGTACAAACTTCCAAAACATCCTACATCCTAACAGCGACCCCAACTCCAAATTCCAGGATTTCAGCTCAATCGGATCACTTAAAATTCAAATTGTACAATTTAAATACACATAAATTCGAATTTCCAAAACTACCTATATCATACAACCAATAGAATTCTTAAAGATTTCAGCCTTATCGGTTCACCAATATCGTAATATAGTACCATTTAGAACACAAAACATTCTACATTCCGCAATACTAAATCCCAACAACCCCAATCCTAACACCAAATTTTATGGAGTCCAGCTATGTCGGTTCACCCCAAATTGAAATTGTACTAAATTAAGAACAATTTAGTACATAACAGTACGAATTTCCAAAAACCTACTTACATATGTTTTAAAATCTATATATCCTAATTTCAGGATTCCAGCCTTAATGGTTCAGCCAAATCCAAATTTAGTACACAGAACGAATTTCCAAAACTACCTACATATCTCAATCGTACACGCAAACAGCGATCCTAACTACAAATTTTAGGATTCCAGCTATATCGGTTCAACCAAAATTCAAATTGTACCAAATGTAGTACCATTTAGTACACAAAAGTACGAATTTCCAAAACTACATACATACCAAAATTCTACCACGCAGCAGTAATCGTATTTCCAAATGTCAGTGTTCGAGTTCTGTCGGTTCACCCGAATTCAAATTGAATTGCATGAAGTATTATTTAGTACTTTTCGTACACATAAGTACAAATATCCAAAACTACCTACATATCCCAATCCTACACACCGACGGAAATTTAAAATTTCAGAATTCCAGCTCCAACTATTCCTCCAAATTCAAATAGTAGTAAATTTAGTACCCGAATTTCAAGATTCTAGCTTCAGCCGTCCCGCCTGGACGTTGATGAATCCTTTTTTATTAGTATAGATAATCAATAGTAAGAACGCCGTGCTATGATCAGACGGCATCGTAATTCATTTCCCTATCACCCGTTCGCGTTCATATGAAGTTACACTGCGACAGTTCAGCTCGGCTGGACTACAACCTCAATCATCCGACCACTTGCTGGAAAACATGAACCTAATTTGCTTGTCGTGAGGATTTTTATGCTACTTGAATCTAGTTAGCGGAAAAAGGGTGCGACCTTTAAATGGGGGCTATAAATCGGCAATATATGTTTGGTTTAATTATTATATGTACATTTCCCCATATTACATAATATAAGGTAATATATAATGTCATTTTTCCCAGTTCCGTATTTAATACAGCATCCATTGCTCTATTTTTCTCTTTCATATTAATTTCATGACATTTTTTTTCGATAACATACAACCCCACATATACAAATTTTATTCGTATTGATTTTTCTGCAAAATGATGAAAGACAAGTACAATCATTTGCCTTAATTAGATTTGAACTTTACGAGCGAAGAATACGCGAATATTGACAAACTATATATCATGAGTGTGGGGTGCAGGGGCGGTTGGAAATAAGCGTCACTTTTACGACATCATGCAATCAATCACAATGTTGAAACGCACACGCTGACATATGTATGTATGCGTGGCTGTGCGACGCCACATGCATAGTTTAATGCAGTCAGTTTGCCACTCAGACACAACAACAACACGTCGTATCCATAATAAGCATACAAGTAGTGATAGAACACCAAATCAAACTGGCACCACGCACTCAATGCCAAAACGTTGCATTCGAAATGCGAACACATCGTCGAACACGTAACCCAGCTGGTTCGTGGGTGCAATCATGTATAAGTGATTTTTCCAAAATGCATTGTTTCATGAGGAAGGGGAAACAGTGTTGAACGGGAGGATAGAACGAATGAATGACAAAAAGGTATTTTTCTATCTGATGGAGGTATACAGGTGCACACATATATGGTTCATGTTCTCCAGTTTGATGGCTATATCCGTACTTGTAGGATGAATATTAGCCTCGAAATGTCGTGTGTTCATTCAAAGGGGAAATTCCATTTCCCGGATAGGCTTTTCTTTATTAGTAGATGGTGTAATTAGTTTTTATATATTTTAGGGGGAACAATTACTCTAGGCAAATTTAGGTGGGATATAAGAAAAATCGCAGTCAAACATTTGGATTGTTTTATGGCAGTACCATTACTCTGACGGTTGTGAAAATATTTTATAATAGAACGGATTATTGTCAATATTGGTATACTGTACCGCCTGATTAGAGATATTTAAAATTTATATTTCTCAATTGAATTGGTTGTAATGTATCCATTTGTGGTGGAAACCTCCACAAACCAATTTTGGTCATATTAACCCTATTGTAATTATACTGAAAGAACCCCATGACGGCAGTATTGTTGATGGTTTTTATGTATTCCTCATGACGTATTTTCATCACTCAGACCCTTTATATAACTCAAATGTTTATATAATTATATAACCCATTCCATTATTAAATGTTCTGACATTATGTCAATACAATTTCCTTAATTTGAATATTACGATTTGAAGTTAAAAATATGGGGTAATAGATTTACATAACTTCAGTTTGCCGATTATCTTCTGCTAACAGCTTTTCCATTTGTACAGAACGATGACAAAACACGCTAAAAACTGTCTCAACAACCGACCACCCCATTCATTCATTTTGTAAATAAGTCAGTCAGTCAAGCGTTCATTTATTACGAAGAGAATTCCACTATAAATTTTGTTTTTTTGCTTCCACTCTCTTGCTGGTTGTATTTTGTAATGTTCCACTATCCATTTACTTGATTGTTTAGGAAAATGGAATGAAATTTTCATTTTTTTGTCATCGATGTAATAAATTTTAGCACAGTGTGGTTGAAGACTCTTCAACCACCTTAGCCTTATGTAATTTAAATTAAGTATTTAAACGGGAAGGATGGCTGTTAATTTAAAATATTAGGTTTGGCAAAAATAAATCCATTAGGCCGGTCGTCGAAAATGTCGATAAAATCGGAGAAATGATCTAAGTTGACCGGGGTGTTAACACACGTAACATAGCCCATGAGCTAAAAATCGACCATAAAACTGTTTTATATAATTTACAGAAAGCAGGATTCAAAGAGAAGCTCGATGTTAGGCTGACACACCAATTAACAGAAAAATAGGATGGATCGAATTTCCATCTGCAAGCCTTGGCCAAACGGAATGAGATAGGCCCATTTCTTAAAAGGATGGTGACTGGAGATGAGAAGAGAACGATGAAGCATCTCAAATGGTGGCCAAACCAGCACTAACGGCCAGGAAGGTTCTGCTATGAATTTTGTAGGACTGGAAGGGGATTATTAAATTCTGATATCTACTGTCAAAAACTGGACCGTTTGCAAATAGCAATTGACCAGAATTGGCCAACAGGAGAGGTGTTGTGTTCCACCAGACAACAGTCCGGATTTGACACCAAATGATTATCATCTTTTTCTTACATTGCAAAAATTTCTTTAATGATAAAAAATTGGTATCTGGGGACGATTATGAAAATCGACTAATAGAGTTTTTGCAAATAGAGAGCAGGACTTTTATGAGGGAGGCATTATGAAGTTACCTTTAAAATTGCAAAAAATTATACAACAAAACGGTGCATATTTGGTCCAAATCGGACATTCCGAAGCATGTTAAAAAAAGCCCTATAGTTCATATATATATTTCTTCATATATATATATTTCTTTTTCCTCAACCTAATATTTCTCAGAAAGAATGTATCTCCGGAATTCAAGGATATAGCGAGGTCAAATTTTGTTTATATCCTATTTATGACAGTCCACTACTCTGATAAGAAAAAAATAACTTTGTAATATAAATTTATTAATGAGTTATTTATTTTCTTTATCGTTTCAGGTAATTTTTATTAAATATTTGAATTTAGTTCTGATCGGGTAAGATATATGCCATTAGCATCTTCCAATTTTTTATGGAAGTAGTACATCGGGATGAATTGTATATGTGATAGAAGAAAAAGATCAGGTAATCTTTTTGGAAATGCAGCTACAACCTTGAACTATATCTGAAATTTGCCTGCGTTGTACATTTTTATTTTCACAAAAATAACAGTGGGACAACAAACAATTGATTTTTGACAGCATTACCATATTGAAATTTGTAAATTCAGTTTGATTTTGTGCATTAACAGCACATACAAAATTAAAATATGTACAAGTAAATTTGATTTACGACTGATAAATTTTCATTGAGGAAGTTCTTCACCGATTGGTTTTATTAATGTGGTCCCCTTAATCGAATTAGAGAGTCCTTGGCGGTGGACAACAAACAAATCATCCTCTTATTCATTCTGTCATGGAGAGCGTAAGTTGTTCAGGAAAAGCGACAAAACATGAGCGTAACTAAAAGGAAAGGATAGGCCAAAGCAGGCTCGTGACCTAGGAAGATATCATTGTATCTAACGCGGATTATCTCTCCATAGCTAGTTTGACAAAGACAACATTTTGTATTTTGTTAGGTTAGGTTAAAGGATGTTCAGCCACCAGTTATCTAGCAGAAGTTTCATTTGGGGGAATTTTTTCCTTGTGTTCATCCTAGGTACCTGAACACAGAGAGTATGGAAAGTGTTAAAGTCGGACTGTGTTGACTATATTATAATCTTCCCAAAGACCAATATTTTGGGTCTTAAACACACACACGCTACGCTATACTAACTTCACTACCTTGTACAAAATGTTGTGCCAATGTGGCTCTTTACTTAAAATCGGACGAAACTATATATTTGAGCTATACTTATGTCTGAACCGATTATTCCCAATTTTAATAAGGCCAAATAAATGACTTTGCCAAATTTCATCCAACTCCTGTAAAAAAAGTAAAGCTCGCAATATTGAATATGGAAATTCTGAACATATATTAATGTTACTTTGGGGTACCCCATATAGCGGTACCCCAAAATTCGGGTTTTTAGGCGCTTCTTCATTGGTTTAAACTAATAAGCTATAATTAGTTATTTTTGTTTCCCACTGGGTGGAAAAATATCCAGTACAAAGTTCTATCGCTGTGTGGGAGCTATCTGAATCTGAACCAATTTTCCGAAACTTAACACACATCACTCTAGACTCATCCAGTACGTTATGCAATATTTCGTGCAAATCGAATTAATGGAGGGGCTTTAATGCATCATTTACATAAAATCGGACGAAAATATAAGTGGGAGCTATGTCTACATCTGAACAAATTTCAACAAAACTCCACGCACGTCACTCTAGACTCAATTTGGTACGCTGTTCCAATTATAGTCTCCATCGGATAATTATTAGTCACTTTGTTGTACTTACGTATTTTTGTTTCAGAAAGTATCATGTCAAAAGGACGTAATTGACATGAAAGCACCTTCAAAACCAAAAAAAAAGAAATATATATATATTTTTTTCCAAAAAATAAATACGGCTCTTTAGTGCAGTTAAATTTTGAAAAAAAAATCCAGCCATACTCCATTTTCATAGATTTTATAACGTTTTTTGCTTCTCCTGTAAAATTAGTGTAGTTATGTCCGTTTGCATTTATGATGACGATATTTTATTTTGACAAAGCAAAAAAAATTTATGAGATCTATTCCGGAGAAGAATTCTAGAGTATCAATTTTATATGTACCAAACATTAATGTCAGCTGTTACATAGCAATTAATTGTTTCTAGCTCTTCTCAATAAAAAACTTCATCCCATTTGGAAATTAGTGGTCTAATAGTGTAATGATGTCTAAAGTGGTTTTGACCGTTCTCTTCCTATGTCATAGCAGCGAAGTAGATCTACGACGTGAAAACTCAGACCAGATGACATTTGGAATACTGCATCTATGTTCCTCATTTGCCGGCTACCTTGCAGTAATTCTTATGTATTACGTCAATGAAGTATCCAATAGGAGTTCATACAGATCCCTCAATCAATAAAACGGACAATTGCAACAATTCATTCCTTTCGCCATCCTTTCTCCCGGCAATCGACCGTTCATATTTTGTCCGCAGTAAGTGTAATTACTATTTCAGACGCTTTCGTGATTGCTGCCTGAAATACGGCACAGAGGTGTCGGTGTACATATAAATATATCAAAATATTGGTAGAACTCTTTACAACACCACAGTTACGGTCGGCCCAACTTGTCAAACACTCAACCATTTGGAGCTGCGGTTTCTGTGGAACTTTATTTGTTTGTTTTTAAGAAACCTAGATCAAATTAGTTAGTCGTTTCATCTATACAGCCGTCTGGTCAACTAAACTTAATTTATGGTAATGGACACATTTTGGTAACCCACCAAAGATTTTTGTTTTTTAAAACTTTGAATCCGCATTTCGATTTTAGATTTATCTCATGTATTGCTGATGCATACTTTTATTGAATTCATAGTCATTTTCTCCAATAATGGTAGAATTATTGAAATTCAAAAACATTTCAAAATTAAGATTGGATTTGTAATTATCTGAGTATTACACACACTACATGATCCGATTTATTCAAGATATTCAGATAAATGCATAGAAAACCAATATTAGTTCGGAGTTATGGCAACAGTTGATGCTATCGACATTACGGAATTTTTGAAATTTATCTTGCCTATCTTACTTCAATGCGATGACATGACTGACTGCGAAAGTCTATTCAGCGATTTTTTTGTCTATTTCATATGTATAGATAGATGTAATGCAATGGGGAGTACATTACCGCCATTTTACCACGCCAATTTTTATAGGGATGATACGTATTTGTAAGGAAGATAGTCAGAGAAATTTTGAAGTGGAAATCTGTAACCCTTCTTAAGATATAATAATAGAATAGGTATATTATTTAATATGTGTGATTACTTTTGATGCTATAAGTCCTCATCCACGCTGAATTTTAGAATTTTATCTAACCTATGTTACTTTTATCGGATGAGGTACTGTAAAAATCTCAGTAACATCTGTTTAGCGGATTTTGACTATTCAAACAAAACTTTTTTATTCTCTATGTGTAGATTATTTAAGTACAACGGGGAGTGCATTTATCTCCAATCGTACCGCGCTCATTTTTGAATGGATGATGTGTATATACGCCTACGTTATTCAGACAGATTTTGAAGACGGTATCTGTAACCGTTATTAAGATATATCCATATTACATGTTCAGAAATTTTGAGGTATGTTCACTATTGATGATATAACTCTTCATCCACGCGGAATTTTTAAACTCTATCTAGCCTATGTTACTTTCAGGGCATGTCATGACATTCTGTGTAAATCTCATTAATATCTGTTCAGCGGTTTTTGGGTCTATCGTTAACATACAAACAAACAATTTTTTTTTATATATATAGATATGTATTTATCAAATATATTGACGCTTTTTTGGGAAGATATCGGAAGGATTTACTCATTGAATCCATCCTCGGACTTGAACTCGGCTTCGTAAATATAATAGGTGATACTTTTCGTTAAGTTGCACATCTTAAAGAAACATGGATCGATATACTTACTAATACGGAAATACTTAAAATATGTACGTTATTTATTTTCTCTGAGCTTTAAATTATCTGACAATCTACATTTCTTCCACAATGGAGTCAAAAGAACATGGCGGACAACAGAAATTACTTTAAAATTGTATTTTCTTCTCTTAATACAAAAAACTAAGTCAAACTAAATTGCAAGACTTAGATAGCAGCAGATGAGTGTGAAATTCTTGTTATTTACACAAATGTAATGAATTTAACGAAAAAAGCGAAAACAACAACAGCAACAAAATAAAGTCATTAATTTTAAACACTTTCGCACAGCTGTGCCTTAAAAATCGTTAACTTATGCAAGGGTATTCGTGCAAATACAATTTTGCAAATGCTTACGCTTCCATCCGAGCAGACGCCAATTTAGTTGGCGTCTATTGCCTACATGTCAGCGCAAGCCGACAATGATTATATGAAATGAGTGGTGTGTGTGTGCGTGTGTATGAGTGTGAGTAAATGTATGTAACTTTGTGGTATGTTTAATGGGCACACAAACACACTGGTGACTGACTGGCTGACTGAAGGTTCATCATGGATATGAATATCTTTTCCGTTCGCTTTTGTCCTTTGACTGGGATGTGTCAGTGTTTGTGTTTTGTTGGTTCTCTACATCATTTACTTCCTTCCATATGCCATAACATTATGAGTACCATCATCCCGACAAGCACAACGATCCAGGATATCTGTCATTGCTGCTGCTGTTGTTGCTGTTATTTTTGTTGTTTATTTCACAGAGACTGCAATTGCCTTCACTTGTTGTTCTTGTTGTAGAAGTAGTTTGTTGTTGCTGCTGCTGTTCCTGAGGTTCAGGTTACCCTGATGGCGTTCGGGTAATGTTAATGTCTGTTTTTGGCACAACAGAATAATGACAATGACATCCCGGGTACTTTATCAACGTCATAATCATATAGGTTATGACTAAGTATGACTATGATAAATTTCATTATGATTGTTTTAATTTGTTGTTGTCGCCTGTGTGTTTTGTTTTTGTTGTTGGTGTTGTCATTTTTCACAGGTTTTTGTTTTTCTGCTCTGTTGTTTTTTTGTGTGTTTTTGCGTACTTAAGAAAGGCTGTGCAAATTTTCCTCAATGACATCCGAATAAAAATTTTGTAATGAGCCCTTACGCGAAATGACAGCGCTATTTCATGCATAAACGATTTTATGAGATGTAAGGGGGAAGTGGATGATAGTAAGCTTCGTAATAAGGAAGAAGTAAAATCAGGGATTTATGTATGGTAATATTTAAGAGGAAAAATGATTGTAATTTGTTTTTTTATCCTTTGATGTTGAGAGTGCAGACTCTTATAAATTTTAAGTTAGAGTATTACGAGTATTTATACCCTACAGCAGGTTGCGAAATTTTGGGGTACAAGGTTGTTAAAAAGCTTTGCTAAATGACAAAATTTTATCCTGCTCTTATAGAGGGAGGAATCGACGTCGTCGATCGCTAAGAATTTGTACTAGGCTTTTTCCAATTTGATCTTTCTCGAGACTGGTTTGATGACTTTCGTTTGTTCTGCTGGTGCTGCCAAGGGAAACTCTCATATTTGTAAATAGGCGAGGACCTTAACCATAGCGAAATCCATAAAATTCCATTAATGTGAGGAAACGTTATATGGGACTATACCAAATTTAGAACAGATATTGATACCATTTCGTTGGATAAATATGAAACCTAATGACAACTCAAAATATAATATAGGAACCAATTCAGTTCAAAACCGTCACCAATATTACCAAAAAATACCGAAAAATATGTCTATCTGGGTATTGGGCCAATAATTATATTTGATGTGTTTTGCTCCAAAATACAAATCTTTAATATAAAATTAAGCCTTTTTGTTAAAAAATGTGACTAAAATACTGACATTATGTGGGAGCTAACCTAAAAAGTAGCCCAATATTGACAATTTGTATATCCTTTAACACTCTGTGGTAAAGGCTATTATGTCTTTGTCCATATTATATATAACAGCCAAAATGAAACGATAGAGACTCGTGGTTCCTTTTGAGAATATAAATAGAATCACTGACATACGGACCTGAATAAATCGATTCAAATATTTATTCAGGTCCCTATGTCCGTGCATCTGTCTGTCTATGCTAAATTGTAAACAAAGTACAGGTCGCAATTATGTCCCAAAATTAACTGAAATTTGGCATAGCTCAGTTATTTGGCTCAATATTTGAAATTGGATATTTAGATATAATTCCCATATATATTTTCATCCGATTTCAATTAAATGGTGTACCAAATAATTCAAATAAAATTAAAAAAATAAATAAATACCATAAAATGTTACTCATGGCAAAATTTCAACAAATTTAAAAAAAAATATTTTCTAAATCTCCACAATCTCCACTGGACACAAGATTTGCGTACATTTCGAAGGTAGATATTTTCGTTTAAATTTTGGAAGATGAATGTTGTCAAAAGCAAATTTATGAAAATTGGAAACCTATGACTGCATGAGACTACCTTGTATAGTTATGCCAGTCCATGCAAATTGTGCACCAAATAATAAAAGTTTCTTCCATCGAGATACAATTTTAGACATACCACTGTGCTGCAGCATATCGAAGAGTTCCGGATTTACATATAGCTTCCATACATAATTTTACATTTCACACAAATGGTACCAGAAAATTTCCATACATTTCAGAATGGTGTTTGTATGGGTTGACTTAAAATGTTGTAAATATCTATGTAAATCACATATTTAATTTCTTCGGATTCCATTTCAATAGTCCTCCAAAGATGCTGTGTCGGTTCAAACTACAAGATTGAGTATCTCTTGAACGTACCCAAAGTGGTGAAGGGTATCATATGGTCCTTGAGGTCGTGAGAGAAATTTAAAGTTCTGAAATAATAAAAAATAGTCGCTTACTTCTTGAACAGACTACGTATTTTAGTTATTTGGCGACACTCTCCTGGTATAGTTCCAACATTGGTCACCAGACACAAGTGTGAGATTTTAATGATATGGCAAAAATCAGCCATAGACAGATGTCATGATGAACTGATTTTGTCCACGAATTCCATTGATAAGCATGGAATCGGAGTTGAGCACAAGAGAACATGTTTAATAGAAACACAATTCTACTCTGATCTATTTCACTTTAATATTCCCTACTCTCAGTTCCTCAATGAAGGTCTTACGATCATTTTTGAATGAACTTCTCCACTACCTTGGCCGTAAAAATGTTTCATAATTTTTGGTCAACGGGAGATAGTATCTATGTCTTTATCCATTTACTCCAGCCAAAGCTTGGAAGACTCACCCGCTAAATCGGGCAATATTTTCTTTCTGTTTTAGGCGTAAGGAGATGCAGAAACGGACACATACGTTATATACATTGTCGTCAGTGGGGTCTTGCTGTTGACGAAATTTAAAAGTCTTCTCCACTTCTTCTTTCTTGAAAGTGTGCGAATCAGGATTGTTAAAAACATGTGACGAAGAGTGTACTTATTTGTAAATAACATTGGTCAGTATTTTTGTACTCCCAATTAGAAAGCTAATGAGGCTTTATAAACTTTGATATTGTCATAAATAGTTTGATCAAAATATAGGTATTGGGCCAAATTCGAATTGTTAAACCGATTTAGTTCAGACTTCACCGTTGTGAACCCTTTGGTATCTCCTTTGGTATATTTTGGTATAGTCAACTACTAAAAAATTGGTAGAGTAACTTCGGGTAATGTGTACTATCCGTCTAATGTCGACCAACCCCATACCTAAGAAAGTGCTGAAATATATAATTATAATTAGTAAAAAACAAACAAATATCAAACTTGGTTTTGAGTAAATAATTGCAATGTTGAAAATGTAGTTAAGTTCTGATAGTAAAAGTGTGATTTGACTATTGTGCTAAAAATTTCCAATTCACTTTAGCTGCAATTACAATCGGTGACTTTTAATTTCCGTTCATTGTTGAAGCCAATAATTATTTTCAAATAAAAAAAAAATTCAATGTCAAATAAAACCAGTAAGAAATGTAGTAAAGTCGGACGGGGCTGACTATATGATACCCTTCACCACTTTGAGTATATTCAACAGATGAATCCTAACAGACGTCGCATTTTTAAAGGACCAGTAAAATGAAATTGGAACCATAAACACGTCATTCTGCAACCGATACTAAATTGTTCATTTGGTCAGATATAAAAGCTATATCTAAATCCGAACAGATTTCATTCATTACGCTGAGCCAAATTTAGTGCAAATCGAGAGATATATAGGGACCTTTGTGCACAATTTACCTTAAATCGGACGAAAATATATGAGATCTATATCTAAATCTGAACCGATTTTCAGGAAACTTAACACACATCATTCTAGAGATAATTCATTACGCTGTGCCAAATTTCGTGCAAATCGAAGGATATATAGGGACTTTGGTGCACCATTTACATTAAATTGGACGAAAATATATTGTAGCTATATATAAATCTGAACCGATTTTCAGGAAACTTGGCACACATCATTCTAGACCTAATTTGTTACGCTGTGCCAAATTTCGTGCTTAAATCGACTCAAAAAGTGATTCTATGCATATTCTCAAAAGGAACCATGTGTCTGTCTCGTTTCCTTTTGCCTGTTACAAACATATACCCTGTACCACAGTGTGGTGAAGGGTATAAAAAGAATTTGGTTCAAGAACCTCAAAATACCGAAAATTGGGGGATACCCTCATATGGGGGCTACCAGAAAAATTGACCAATATTTATAATTTATAGTGGAGAGACTAGGTAGCTAATCTAAGAAATAAGAACTCGACGTACTACATTACAGTCAATTCGGTCGAAAAATATGATCAGAACCCCAAAGTAATAAAGATCCCAATAACCCGAAAATACCGAAAATTGGGGGTAAAAT
>NW_026872561.1:0-13250 GCF_032173495.1 Musca vetustissima
TATTTTCAAGGGCCAACTTGAGGCGTGGATTTATTAAAGAATATTTTTCAAGGGCCAACTGAGGCGTGGATTTATTAAAGAATATTTTTCAAGGGCCAACTGAGGCGTGGATTTATTAAAGAATATTTTTCAAGGGCCAACTGAGGCGTGGATTTATTAAAGAATATTTTTCAAGGGCCAACTGAGGCGTGGATTTATTAAAGAATATTTTTCAAGGGCCAACTGAGGCGTGGATTTATTAAATTCTTTTATAAAATCCATGCCTTGGTGTTACTCGGAAAAATATTTTTAAAATCCAGGCCTTGAGGAGAAATTTTAAAGAATATTTTTTTTAAATCCAAGCATTGAGGAAAACTTGGAATTTTGAAAAAATATAAAATTACAATTAATTATTAGAACTGATTTCAATACCTCCCAAAAAGGGTTTGCAAACTGTCTAAATATTTCCCTAAAGAACACAAACTAGAGCGCCAGAAATTTGCATAATTCTGCAAATGATTAATAAACAGTCGCGAAGGGATATCACATTGCCAAACCCAGTTAACTTACAAGGATATGCAAATTTTGTGCGCAAATTTAACTTCCAGCATGTCTTACAAATTCGAAATCAATTGCTAAAAAAATAAGGCAGGACATCAAAGCCATAAGAAAAATGACTGCATTAATTAGATGCACATTTCAAACCCGGATTCCAATTAAATCCCAAATGGCTGTCGGCTCAACACCAAAAAGGACATTTAAAAAACATGAATATTAATTAAATGGCATTAATTTTGTTGCAACCCATTTCCCATGCAAATATATTTTGCAATCATCTCTTGAGTGTTTGCATAACTAATGAATCCTTTATTGCAAATTTGTGTTAATTTGTTATTCCCAAATCAATGGCAAATCCTTTAAGTTGTTACAAATTGTGCAAATAATTTGTAAGTGTCCAGCCAGCAGCACCATCCCTCTTTTCCTTAACCCTTTTAAGAATATTTTCTTCTTATCCTTTAATATCCTCACAAGGAGGCTCATTGAAAATCCACCCTTTTTGCCATAGTTTGTTATGCAAAAATCCTTTGCTCCAATTTTATGCATGATCAGGATCATCATCATCATCGGAACTGTCAATATTTGATCTAAGCCAAAGAAAATTCAATATCGTTTCCATGAATATTTTACATGTGCCGCCTTTCTTAAAAAAAGGATTTTGGTTGGCAAATTTCAATTTCGTTGGCAAATATTTTTTGAATTTAGCGTAACGAATGTTGGCTTGTCATAAAGGTTGTCATATTTTTGTTTTACATGGGTGGGAATTAATTTCAGGGATTTCGGGAATATTGCACGCTTTTTATTTTAATGCTTTTGACTTTTGTGAGGATCATGAATATTAATTTGGGAATATGGAATATTTAATTTGAATAAAAAAAAAATTATTACAAATTATTGGTCCTTGGGAAAAATATTTTTTTATAAAAGGCTTATTCTTAAAAAGCCTATTCTTTTATAAATCCATGCTCAAGAGGCTACTTAGAAAAATATTTTTTATAAATCCACGCCTTAAAGGCTACTTGAAAAAATATTTTTTATAAATCCACGCCTTAAAGGCTACTTGAAAAAATATTTTCTATAAATACACGCCTTAAAGGCTACTTGAAAAAATATTTTTTATAAATCCACGCCATAGGCTACTTGAAAAAATATTTTTTATAAATCCACGCCTTAAAGGCTACTTGAAAAAATATTTTTTATAAATCCACGCCTTAGGCTACTTGAAAAAATATTTTTTATAAATCCACGCCTTCGGGTCTACAAAGAAAGATATATTTTTATAAATCAACGCCTTGAAATAATTATTCTTTTATAGATCCACTCCTTATTGGCTTTAAAAATATTTTTTTATCCAATCCAAGCCGTATTGGTTCCCAAAAGAATTGTATTTAAACCACGTCTTATTGGTCCATGAAAAAATATTCTTTTGTCAAAACCACGCCTTTTTGGTCCTAGAAAAGAATATTCTTTAAAAATTCATCTTTGAACCAGTAAGGAAAGTAGTAATGTCGGACTGGGCCGACTATATGATAGCCTTCACCACTTTGGGAATATTGTACATATGTATACATACAATTGCTTCCTCAAAGGAACATTCTCATGTATTTCTGCAACCTATGCTAAATTTAATTTCATTCGGGCAGATTTGGAGTCGTCTGCGTACCATAGAACAAATTTAGCAAAATTGATACACGCTTTTCGGTTCGCCGCACTGCTACAAATTTAATCTCAATCAGACACCCGTTCGAAATACATATGGAACCTATGGCTGCATCTGCACCAATAACGTCATTCAATTTTCAACTTGATACGTTGTACACAATTTATGTAAAATCGGACGAAAATATATATATGGGAGCTATATTTAAATCTGAACGGATCTTCATGAAACTTAGCACACATCATTCTAAACTCAATTTAGTACACAATGCAAAATTTCGTGCAAATCGAAAGATATATAGGGACTTTGGTACCCCATTTACCTTAAATCGGACGAAAATATATAAGGGAGCTATACATAAATCTGAACCGATTTTCACGAAACTTAACACACACCATTCTAACCTTAATTCAGTACGCTATGCAAAATTTCGTGCAAATCGAAGAATTTATATGGTCTTTGGTGCACCATTTACCTTAAATTGGGCGAAACTATATATGGGAGCTATAACGAAATTTGAACCGATTTTCTCGAAATTTAGCACACATCATTCTGGACCTAATTTAGTACTTTATGCGAAATTTCGTGCAAATCGAAAGATATATAGAGACTTTGGTGCCCCATTTACCTTAAATCGGATGAAAATATATATGGGATCTATATATAAATCTGAACCGATTTTCACCAAACTTGGCACACATCATTCTGGACTTAATTCTGTACATTATGCCAAATTTCGTGCAAATCGAAAGGTATATAGGGACTTTGGTGCACCATTTACATTAAATCGGACGAAAATATATATGGGAGCTATATCTAAATCGGAACCGATTTTCACGAAATTTAGCACAGATCAATCTGAACCTTATTCTGTATTCTATGTCACATTTCGTGTAAATCAAAAGATATATAGGGATTTTGGTACACCATTTACATAAAATCGGACGGAACAATATATGGGAGCTATATCTAGCTCTGAGCCGATTTTCACGAAACTTAGCACACATCCTTCTAGGCTTAATTTAGTACGTTGTGCCAAATTTCGTGCTAATCGAAAGATATATAGGGAGTTTGGTGCACCATTTACATTAAATCGGACGAAACTATATATGTGAGCTATATCTAAATCTGAACCGATATATGGGAGCTATATCTTAATCTAAACGGATTTTCACGAAATTTTACACACATCATTCTAGACTTAATTCAGTACGTTGTGCCAAATTTCGTGCAAATCAAAAGATATTTAGGGACTTTGGTGCACCATTTACCTTAAATCGGACGACACTATATATGGGGGCTAAATCTGAACCGATTTTTCCCAATTTCAATAGGGTTCGTCCTTGGGCCAAACAAGTGAACTCTGCCAATTTTAATCCAAATCGTATCATTTTGTTCACAAAAATACACGGACGGACAGACAGACAGACGGGCATACGGAAATCGACTCAGAACGTGATTCTATGCATATTCTCAAAAGGAACCATGGGTCTATCTCGATTTCACAGTGTGGTGAAGGGTATAAAAAGTATTAAAAATTATTGGTCCTTGGAAAAAATATGTTTGTAACCAACGCCTTGAAGGCTACTGAGAAAAATATTTTTTTATAAATCCACGCCTTAAAGGCTACATAGAAAAATTATTCTTTTATATATACCCGCCTTGAGGGCTACTTTGAAAAATATCGTACAAATCCACGCCTTATGGGTCCTCACGCCTTATGGGTCCTCAAAAAAAAAAAAAGAAATTTTTTATAAATCCACGCCTTATGGGTCCTCAAAAAAAAAAAAGAAATTTTTTATAAATCTACGCCTTATGGGTCCTCACGCCTTATCGGTCCTCCTAAAAAATATTTGTTTATAAATCCACGCCTTATGGGTCCTCACGCCTTATCGGTCCTCCTAAAAAAATATTTGTTTATAAATCCACGCCTTATGGGTCCTCCAAAAAAAATATTTGTTTATAAATCCACGCCTTATGGGTCCTCACGCCTTATCGGTCCTCCTAAAAAAATATTTGTTTATAAATCCACGCCTTATGGGTCCTCACGCCTTATGGGTCCTCCAAAAAAAATATTTGTTTATAAATCCACGCCTTATTGGTCCTCAAAAAAATATTTTTATACATCTACGCCTTATGGGTCCCCCAAATTTTTTTTATATACCACTCCCTATGGGTCCTCCAAAAACATTTTTTTTATAAATCAACGGCTTATGGGCCCTTAGAAAATATTTTTTTATACATCAACGCCTTATGGGTTCTCAAAAACAATATATATATATATATATATCTACGCCTTATGGGTCCCCCAAAAAATTATTTTTTATAAAACCAAGCCTTATGGGTCCTCCAAAAAATATGTTTTTATAAATCTAATCCCTTATGGGTCCAAAAAAAAAAATATTCTGTTATAAATCCAAGCATCCTTGGCCTTTAAAAATATGGCTTTATAAATCCACGTCTTTTTGGTCTTTGAAAAATATTTTCTTAAAAATCCGCCTTGAGGGATACTGGAAAAAATTATATTTTACAAATCGAAGACTTATTGATACCCGAAAAATTTGTATTTTAAACATACACGACTTATTGGTCTTTGAAAAAATTATTCTTTAGTATAAATCATGCCTTTTTGATTCTGGAAAAATTGTTCTTTAGGATAATATGGGCCCTAAAAAGGATTATTTATTAATTCACGCAGGGTTTGTCCTTGAAAAAATGTTTTCTATAAAGTCTTTCCTTGAAAAAAATGCCTTTTCGGTCCTTAAAAAATATTTCAAAAGAAGAGGTCCATTTTTTTGAAGGACTTCTACTTTTGAAATATATATTTCCTTAAAAATCCATACCTTGCTGGTCCTGCACAAAAATATTGTCTCCTTCTCTCTGTTCTCTATTTCAAATTTAATTAAAATCCTGCTCTCATTGTTTTCGTTCTGTTGACAAGATCTTCCTGCTTAAGCAGAGGCATTGACAGTAAAATGTGTCAATAGTTGTTGTTTGTCATGTAAGACTTATTTTTGTTGTTGGTTTCTTCCTGCTCCTAGGCATAGATTTAAAAAAAATGTATTTGTCTTGTTTTCGCTCTCTTCTATTTGGCAATTGTTTGACAAAGTGTTGGGCAGCTGTAGAGATTTGTTGGCTGACTGGCTGTCTGGCTTTGTTGGCCAGGTTGGTGATTAGCGATGCCTTTGTCTAGATTTTTTGTGTCTTGTGTTCTTCTGTTTTGTTCCCTGGTTTATTGCCAAGTTCTCTGGTTAGCAAGGTGTCAACATTATACGAACAGTAGCTAAATATCCATAAAATCTCTGAACACGCTCTCGAAATGTTCTTAGCTGTAACTAGGCAGGATCTTATGGCCATTCTTGTAGGAAAATTCGTTTGTCGTTGTTGTTGTTGTTGTTAATAAATGTTTAAACAGATGGTGTTTCCCCGGCTAATATGTAGGTTTATCTGCCTTTACTTTCACTTAGAAGACGCCTATTGTTAACAAATTGTGCTCTAATTTGGAGGATTGTTCTTCTTTATTTTTTCTACAGCGACAACTGACCGTCGGATAACCTACATGTCTTGTGCGTCCGTGCGTGGTATGAACACCTTTCTTATGTTGCCCCATAACCAATTTATGTGACATGTGTCACATAATTTAACAGGATTTTATGGGCCATGTTCTATTGTCCAGGTCTAGGTGTTTGATAGCCAATTTCATTGAAGAAGAAGCTGCTGCTGTTACTTTGATGATGAGGTTGTCTTTCAAGAAATCGAGACAACAAATTGGTCAGTTTCATTTGAAATGCATTTCAAATCAATTCGTTGTAGATGATCTAAATTATGGCAGTAGTTTAGTCTTTTGAAATAATAATTTTTATGAATAGAATATTTGAAATTCGGCTCAAGCCAAATGTCGTGTGTCCATACTTGAGTAAAGGTATTTAAAGCAATTACATCTGGATCATAACTTATAATATAACAAATGGATTCTAGGACTATTAGACGTATAAAAAGGTGTTCCACATATGGTCCAAAGAAAAAGGATGCTTTGAAAAAATATAAATTTACGTCATAAGGGGTACTTGGAAAAAATATTTTTCATAAATCCAGGCCTTAAGCCTTTGAAACATATTTTTTATAAATCTATGTCTTGAAAGTCATTTCAAAAAGTATAATAATTTTTATAAATCCACGACTTGATGATATTTTGGAAACAATTTTTTATATATACCTTGAGAGCTACTTAAAAAAATATTTTTAGTAAATCCACGCCTTAAGAATTCTTTGAAACACATATTTTTAATAAATTCTAGCCTTGAAAATCCTTTCAAATTTGTTACTTTATTTTTTATACTGAGCAGCTGATACGACAGAGTATCGTTCAAGGACATTTTTTTAAAGGAAAACCAGTAAGGAAAGTAGTAAAGTCGGACAGGGCCGATTATATGATACCCTTCACCACTATGGGTATATTAAACCAGTAAGGAAAGTAGTAAAGTCGGACGGGGCCGACTATATGATACCCTTCACCACTTTGAGTATATTCAACAGATGAATCCTAACAGAAGTCGCATTTTTAAAGGACCAGTAAAATGAAATTGGAACCATAAACACGTCATTCTGCAACCGATACTAAATTGTTCATTTGGTCAGATATAGAAGCTATATCTAAATCTGAACCGATTTCAGGAAACTGGACTATTAGCATGAAATTGGATGAAATAAAATATGTGATATTTATCTAAATGTTAATCTACGTAGATCTATCCATAAAGTATGTAAATCGACTTCAAACAAATATAAATGGGTCATCCGTTGGGCTATGTCTGTACTTCTTGAAAACGCAACTACATAATTCTATGCTCAATTTTGTACGTTGTGCAAAATTTGATGTCAAACTGACTAACATGAGGAGTTTGATGCCCAATTTACTTGAAATCGGGCGAAAATATATATGGAAGCTCTATCCAAATATTAAGCGATTTCAAACAAACTTGTGACAGAAGGTTAGACTAATTTCAGAACGTTTTGTTCCTATTGGTTCTTGGTGCGTCAATTACTTAAAATCAATCTATAATAAAAAGGAGCTATATCTAAATCTGGACCGATTTTCACGAAACAACGCAGACATCACTCTAGGCTCAATTCAGTACGTTATGCCAAATTTTGTGCAAAACGAAAGATATATAGGGACTTTGGTGCAACATTTACATGAAATCGGACGAAACTATATGTGGGAGCTATATAGAAATCTGGACCGATTTTCACGAAACTTGGCAGACATCATTCTAGACTCAATTCAGTACGTTATGCCAAATTTCGGGCAAATCGAAGGATATATATGGACTTTGGTGCACCATTTACATGAAATCGGACGAAACTATATATGGGAGCTATATGTAAATCTTGACCTATTTTCACGAAACTTGGCAGACATCATTCTAGGCCTAAATGATTAGGCTGTACCAAATTTCGTGCAAATCAAAAGATATATAGGGACTTTGGGCACCATTTACATGAAATCGGACGAAACTATATATGGAAGATATATCTAAATCAGGACCGATTTTCATGAAACTTGGCAGACATCATTCTGGGCTCAATTAAGTACGTTATGCCACATTTCGTGCACCTCGAAGGATATATAGGGACTTTGGTGCACCATTTACATTAAATCGGTTGAACATATATATGGGAGCTATATCTAAATCTGAACCGATTTTCAAGAAAATTTACACACCTCATTCTAGTTTCAATTCAGTACGCTATGCCAAATTTCGCGGAAATCAAAAGATATATAGGGACTTTGGTACACCTTTTACACTTAATCGGGCGAAAATATATATGAGAGCTATATCTAAATCTGAACCGATTTCAGGAAATTAAACACATATCGTTCTAGGCTTTATTCAGTACGCTGTGCCAAATTTCGTGCAAATCGAAGGATATATAGGTACACCATTTACATTAAATCGGACGAACATATATATAGGACCTATATCATATCACATATATATAGGACCTATATCTAAATCTGAACCGATTTTCACGAAACTTTGTACACATCCGTCTAGGATGAATTCAGTACGCTGTGTCAAATTTCGAGCAAATAGGAAGATTTGGTGCACCATTAACCTTAAATCGGACGAATATATATGGGAGCTATATCTAAATCTAAACCGATTTTTACGAAACTTTGTACACATCAGTCTAGGATGAATTCTGTACGCTGTGCCAAATTTCGTGCAAATCGGAAGATTTGTAGGGACTTTGTACACAATTTAGTTTAAATCGGAAGAAAATATATATGGGAGCTATATCTAAATCTGAACCGATTTTCACAAAATTTAACACACATCATTCTGGACCTAATTCAGCACTCTGTTGCAAATTTCGTCCCAATCGAAAGATATATAAGTGCTTTTGTGCCCCAATTACCCTAAATCGGACGAAACTATATATGGGATCTATATCTAAATCTTAACCTATTTTCTTGAATTCCAATAGGGTTCGTCCTTGGGCCAAATAAGTGACTTATGCCAAATTTCATCCAGACCGGATAATAAATGCGACCTGTACTTTGTTTACAATTTAACATCTACAGACGGACAGGCATACATAAATCGACTTAGAAAGTGATTCTATGCATATTCTCAAATGGAACCATGTGTCTATCTCGTTTGCTTTTGCTGTTACAAACATATGCACAAAGACATAATACCCTGTACCATAGTGTGGTAAAGGGTAAAAAAATACACGATTTAGAAAATTTTCTTTAAAACATATTTTTCATAAATCCACGCCTTGAAAATCCTTTTATTTTTTTATTTTTCCCTTTGAGCAGCTGAGAAGAGCATCGTTTAAGGTCATTTTCTAAAGAAAAACATAAAAATAAATTTTATAGCTCATTAAATTTTATGACTTAATTTTTGCCAAAGTCTCCTACTCGTTCTTCGAATCCTTGCAATTTCTGAAGATCCTTATACCGAAATTTATGATAATTCCCATAACTATTTACCACTTTGAAGTCTTGCAAATCCTGAAGATCCGTATACCAAAAATTTATGATAATACCCATAAATATTTAGCACTTCGATTAAAGGAGTATTGACAAAAAGGGGTATCTGAAGCCTGACAAATAAAATAAAGTAATCGATTAAAAATATTTGTGAAAACGAAAATATTGGGCGAAAATATTGGGCGTTTACAAGAGGATGTCGTGACAAAATTTTGACATTTATGCAAGTTTATGATATTTCTTGCAAGTCGAGTTAGGCAGATTGGTTGGTATTTCAATTTTGTCTTAACACAACCCCAAGATAAGAAGATTAGGGGCGGTTGCAGTGAAAAAGGCTCACACAAAAAGGCTTTGCCAAAAGAAGGCTAAACTCATTATAAAATCCTCCCTTACCCCCAGGAACATTTTCAGCACTGCATACAGCTGGTCCAAGTGACAAGTCTATCAAAATTTTTCACACATAGGCACCCTACACATACATACATACGTATCATATCACAGATTGGCAATGTCTGTTGACTAAAGGCCTTCAAAAAAAGACAGGAAAAGACCGATCGATAAAATAAATTTGCAAAAGTTATGATTGTTGATAATTCCCTTGAGGGTTTCATAAGCCTTATGTTCAAGGACTTAATCCTTTTATGAAAACTCATACACTAAATGCTTTCATTTTGGCAAATGTTTATGGACAGCCAAGGAGTAAAAAATATCCTTTCTAGCCTGAATTTATAAACAATATTTTTCAAATAGCCTCCAAATGCGTGGATTTATAAAAACATATTTTTTTCAAAAAGCCCTCAAGGCGTGGATTTATAAAAAATATTTTTTCTAGTAGCCCTCAAGGCGTGGATTTACAAAAATTATTTTTTCTAGTAGCCCTCAAGGCGTGGATTTATAAAAATTATTTTTTCTAGCAGCCCTCAAGGCGTGGATTTATAAAAAATATTTTTTCTAGTAGCCCTCAAGGCGTGGATTTATAAAAATTATTTTTTCTAGTAGCCCTCAAAGCATGGATTTATAAAAAATATTTTTCTAGTAGTCCTCAAGGCGTGGATTTATAAAAAATATTTTAGGGACCTAAACAAGGCGTGGATTTATAAAAAATATTTTTAGGGACCTAAACAAGGCGTGGATTTATAAAAAATATTTTTTCTAGTAGCCCTCAAGGCGTAGATTTATAAATTTTTTTTTTTTCTAGTAACCCTCAAGGCGTGGATTTATAAAAAATATTTTTTCTAATAGCCCTCAAGGCGTGGATTAATGAAAAAATATTTTTTCTAGTAGCCCTCAAGGCGTGGATTTATAAAAAATATTTTTTCTGAAGGCTTAGACGAGGCGTGGATTTATAAAAAAATATTTTTTGAAGCCCTCAAAGCGTGGATTTATAAAAAATATTTTTTCTAGTAGCCCTCAATGCGTGGATTTATAAAAAATATTTTTTCTAGTAGCCCTCAAGGAGTGGATTTATAAAAAAATATTTTTTCTAGTAGCCCTCAAGGCGTGGATTTATAAAAAATATTTTTTCTAGTATCCCTCAAGGCGTGGATTTATAAAAAAATATTTTTTCTAGTAGCCCTCAAGGCGTGGATTTATAAAAAATATTTTTTTCTAGTAGCCCTCAAGGCGTGGATTTATAAAAATATTTTTCTAGTAGCACTCAAGGCGTAGATTTATAAAAAATATTTTTCTAGTGCCCTCAAGGCGTGGATTTATAAAAAATATTTTTCTAGTAGCCCTCAAGGCGTAGATTTATAAAAAATATTTTTCTAGTGCCCTCAAGGCGTGGATTTATAAAAAATATTTTTCTAGTAGCCCTCAAGGCGTTTCATTTATAAAAAATATTTTTCTAGTAGCCCTCAAGGCGTGGATTTATAAAAAAATATTTTTCTAGTAGCCCTCAAGGCGTGGATTAATAAAAAAATATTTTTTCTAGTAGCACTCAAGGCGTGGATTTATAAAAAAATATTTTTTTCTAGTAGCATTAAGGCGTGGATTTATAAAAAAATATTTTTTTCTAGTAGCATTAAGGCGTGGATTTATAAAAAAACATTTTTCCAAAGAGTTTCCATTCCTGAATAAAAAAAATCTGAAACAAAATTATCAACAGAAATTTGCATATGAGAAAATTTGAAAATATTTTACAAATTATTATTTTCCTTTTTCAATATCCCTTATCCATAAATTTTCCGCACAAATTTATGCAGATATTTTCACATTCATTCCATATTTCTGACATGTTGTTCAACAAAAGGATTACATCGCTGTTACATTTTCACGCCTCATAATTTCTTTCATTTGGCAATTTTTCATCAATCGGAGAAAAAAATGATAATTATGTTTGCAAAGTATCTAAAAACAACAACAACAATACAAATTTGCATATTTAACTCATCAATTGATAGGCGAGAGCGAGAGAATGTCGATAGGTGTGTGCATGGATTATTGTAGGATCAATAAACTATGTAACACAAAAAAAAAAAAAAAAAAAAAAAATATTATGACACCTCGAAGCCTTAGTATCGATAGGTAGCGTAATGAACTACCCCCTCGCCGTGTTAGAGGTACCATACTGAGGGGAAAGGGTTACACACATTTCCATAATAACGAAAATATTTTCACAAGCAAATCAAAATTTTATAAATTATTGCACACAAACAATGCAAATTATCCTGGAAAAATTATTAAGCGTGGAATTTAAAAATAGTTTTAAGGACTACAAGTAAGTCAGAAGAAAAGATATTTTTTAAAGGATCATAGATAGGCGTGGATTTTTTAAAAATATTTTTATAAGGCCTAACAGTAGGCGTGAATTTGTATGCCCTACACAACTATGTTGTCAGGGTATTATAGCTTTGTGCAGCCCCAAGAGTTTGTAACGCCGCGAAATATTGGTCTTAGACCCACCTTTAAGTATACCGATCGTCATATCTGGACTAGATGAGTCGATCTAGATATGTGTGTCCGTCCGTCCGTCTGTCCATTATAATTTGTAAACACGATACAGGCCACAATTATGGACCAATCTTCACGAAATATTAAATGTAGGATGGGTTTTGGCCAATGAAGACCCCCTATTGTTTTTGGTAAAGATCGGTTAATATTTATTGGTTCTAGACCCACCTTTAAGTATACCGATCATCATATCTCGATTAGCTGAGTCGATCTAGACATGTGTGTCCGTCCGTCCGTATGTCCATTATAATTTGTAAACACGATACTGGCCACAGTTATGGACCAATCTTCGCGAAATTTTAAATGTAGGATGGGTTCTGGCCAATGAAGACCCCTATTGTTTTTGGAAAAGATCGGTTAATATTTAGGGGATGAAATGGACCAAATACTAAATTTTTGTCGGTTTTTCTGGTCGCTCCATAGGCCGCAATTATGGCCCGAAATTTTACATGGAGAAGGAGATCGGACCAAAGAATAAGCATGCCTGTTTTGATACAGATCGGTCAATATTTAGCGGGTCCAATGGACCCTGAAAGACATATACCCGAGAAGTTGGTAGTATATTCCAGAGGAGTGTATATATCTGAGTATGTACTCAGATGTGAGAGTTACACTTAAATATTTACATGTGCTTACGTATTCAGATATTAATTAGTAACCCATTACCACACTGGAGGGCGGAAATATAGCGTTGATCGCTTTAAAATGTTCCATGAGGTTCGTATAATGTTCGGTGATGATCAGATAATAATTTTCGGATGAAGTGGACCGAAAACTAATTTGTTTCTGTTTTTTTTCGAGTCAGTCTATAGGCAACAATTATAAGCCGAACATCACCACACAACCCACGGTGAAGGGAATATGGACAAGTAATTAGAAGGACTGTACTGAATATTAGTAATATTCGGAAAATATGTCAGTGTAAGGAAGGGCTGCTGTTGACGTCAAATCGGGCAAGAGAATGCAACTATCACTAAATATTGCCCAGACTTGGAATAAAAATCTGCAGAAAGTTATAGTTCCGTTGTAGTTGTGTAGGGTATCGGCCACGTTCGACTATACTGCTCCGCTCTCTGGTTATTTTAAAAATTTTTAGGC
>NW_026872562.1:0-13475 GCF_032173495.1 Musca vetustissima
AGAATCATAAAAAATTTAAAAATATTTTTTAATCCACTTTTTTATACCCTTCACCACCACACTGTGGTACAGGGTATTATGCCTTTGTGCATATGTTTGTAACAGACAAAAGGAAACGAGATAGACCCATGGTTCCTTTTGAGAATATGCATAGAATCACTTTCTGAGTCGATTTATGCATGTCCGTCTGTCCGTCCGTCCGTCTGTCCATCCATGTATTTTTGGGAACAAAGTACAGGCCGCATTTATGATCCGATTTGGATGAAATTTGGCATAGGTCACTTATTTGGCGCAAGGACGAACCCTATTGGAATTAGGAAAAATTGGTTCAGATTTATATATAGCTCCCATATATTTTTTCGTTCGATTTAATGTAAATACCCCTAAATATCTTTTGATTTAGGTCTAGAATGATGTGTGTTAAGTTTCCTGAAAATCGGTTCAGATTTAGATATAGCTCCCATATATCGTCCAATTTAATGTAAAAGTCCCTATGTATCTTTCGATTTGGACGAAATTTGGCATAGGATACTGAATTGAGTTTAGAATGTCGTGTGCCAAGTTTCGAAAAAATCGAGTTAGATTTATATATAGCTCCCGTATATAGTTTCGTCCGATTTAAGGTAAATGGGGCACGAAAGTCTCAATATATCTTTTGATTTTGACGAAATTTGGCATAGAGTACTGAATTAGATCCAGAATGATGTGTGTACAATTTCCTGAAAATCGGTTCAGATTTCGATATAGCTCCCATATATACTTTCGTCCGATTTTAGGTAAATAGTGCACAAAAGTCCCTTTTATATCCATGGATTTTACCAAAATTTAGGATAGCGTACTAAATAGAGTCTAGAATGATGAGTTTCGGGGATATCGGTTTAGATTTCGATATTGCTCCCATATATATTTTCGTCCGATTTTATGTAAATGGTGCACCAAAGTCCCTATATCTCATTCGATTTGCACTAAATTTGGAATAGCGTACTGAATTAAGTCTAGAACGATGTGCGTTAAATTTCGCGAAGATCGATTTGGATTTAGATATAGCTCCCATATATATTTTCCTCCGATTTAATGTAATTTGTGCACAAAAGTCCCTATATATCTTTCGATTTGCACGAAGTTTGGCATAGTGTCCTGAATCAAGTCTAGAAAGATGTGTGTTAAATTTCGTGAAAATCGATTCAGATTTAGATATAGCTCCCATATATATTTTCGTCCGATTTAAGGTAAATGGTGCACCAAAGTCCCTATATATCCTTCGATATGCACGAAATTTGGCATAGCGTACTGAATTGAGTCTAGAATGATGAGTGGTAAGTTTGGGGAAAATCGGTTCAGATTTCGTTATAGCTCCCACATATACATATATATTCGTCCGATTTTACATAAATGGTGCACCAAACTCGTCCGATTAACACGAAGTTTTGCACAACGTATCAAATTAAGACTTGAATGACGTTATTATGTTGAAATTGGTACAAATGCAGACATATCTTCCATATGTATTTCGAACGGGTGTCTGATTGAAATTAAATTTTTAACCATGCGGCGTTCCGAATAGCCTGTATCAATGTTGCTTTATGTTGTTTTCCATAAATTTGTCCCATGGTATGTAGACCACTCTAAATTTACCCCAATGAAATTAAATTTAGCATAGGTTGCAGAAGAACATGAGTATGTTCGAGGGAATATTGACATGCTATTGTAAGGATACATATGTACAATATACCCAAAGTGGTGAAGGGTATCATATAGTCGGCCCAGTCCGACTTTACTACTTTCCTTACTGTTTTTTTTAATAACTATTAAATAGTCCACACCAATATAGCCGGTCCTTACAAAATGGAGTTTTTAGAAAATCCAAACTTTTTCCTTCAACAATAAGGACGCTGGGTCCTTCGAAACTAATTTTAAAAAAATCAATCTGGGTGCTTCGAAAAGTCTAGAAGATGTGTGTTAAATTTCGTGAAAATCGGTTCAGATTTAGATATAGCTCCCATATATATTTTCCCATATTTGTTTTAAAAAAAATCTAAGTTGGGTCCTTCAAACCGTATTTTAAACAAAATCTACCCTTACTGTCGGCTCTTCTTTATATATTTTTGTTTGTCCCACCCTGTTATATTTTGACTATCTCTCTCCCTCCATGTACGTGAATTATGTTTGTCCTCCAGCGATATGAATGAAGTCAAACCAAGTCAAATGAAAACACTTGTCACATCATTTATAGTCAAAATTTGACTTGACTTTGTCAAATGAAATGTCGTCTTTGTTGCCGGCGTCCTTGTGTTCAGTCAGTCAGGCAGGCAGTCAGTCAACCAGTCATTGTTGCAGGGCTTATGTGAATCAAGAACAACATTTTTTTGGTCTAGTTTTTTTTCTGCATAGAATCCGAAAAAAACTATGGCGAACAGGACACCAAACGAAAAAAATCTCGCTGAACAAAAATCACAGTAAGACAATATGTTAGGGATTTTTTTTTGGGGTTCAGGACATCAAGAAGTAAAAAAAATAACGTAGCATAGAAACAAGGACATGCAAAAAGGATAACAGTCAAAAACATTGCGGTTTTTTATAACAATGTTTTCGTTTTCATGTGTGTGTGTGTGTTTTTTTTTTTTTTTTTTGTCAAATGAGGCAAGAACGAACAACTGCACACAAACAATCAGCAATTACCCACACACAATAAGTCATCAACACTCATACACACACACTCACACACACAATGAAGCAAATTTAAACTTTAAATTGTATGGTTTCCGCTGAAGGAGAGAGAGAGAGAGTGCGTCTTGAAAAGACGTAATAATTTTAGTAACACTTGCCGACTTCCTCCATCCTCCAAACTTGGCGCTGTCTGACTGTTTGTCTGCCATGGCGGCCTATATGAATTTGTAAAACTTTATCTCAGCAGTTTATAAGTTTTTATCAGGCGTTTTGTTGTAGCTTTTATCTTTGGTTCATTTGCCGCCTTCCACTTCAAATTCTTTTTTGGGGAAAATGATGAATTTATGTGGAGGCTCGAGAGGAAACATCAACCCAAAAATAATTTTTTTTTCACAAAAAGGCAAAGTTTCTTTTGAAATGTTGTGCTATATGTACAAAAATAACAAATACAACAACAATTTCTTTAAGTAGTAACTATCTTTAAATGCCTTCGTGAGTATGTGTGTGTGTGTGTTTGCACAATTTTCTCAATTGGTGGAAAGAAACTTTACAAAATATTGTTCATAGCCAATGAAAAATGTGTGTGCGTGTGTTTGTGTGTTTTGCAAAAGTCTATAAGAAAACGTTTTTCCCTCTGGGATATCAGACAGGGGGGAAAAAATTCGCCTCTTTTTTTCTTTTTTAAATTTCATTTTAAAAACCGAATTGCTCTTTTATAGCTGGCAAATAAATATAAACTATTTTGTAATTGTAACTAATTGAGAGATGTTAGAAGTTTGTAGCTCCGGCTGTGGTTTCGGAAAAAAACTAAATTGTGTGGCAAAATCATGGAGAAGTTTTGCGAAAAATTGGTAACAAAGTTAGTTCAATGGCTAATAATAATAAATTAATCTTATTATATTGTTATTGTTTTGACGCTAGAGAAAATATTCAAAGAACACATGTTCTTTAAAAAATCCACGCCAATATGGAGCCTTGAAAAAATGTTCTTTAAAAAATCCACGTCTATTTGAAGGCTTGAAAAAACCTTTAGAAAATATTCTTTAAAAAAAATCCACACATATACGGAGCCTTGAAAAATTATTTTTTAAAAAAATCCATGTCTATGTGGTGCAAAAATATGTTTAAACCAGTAAGGAAAGTAGCATAGTCGGACTGGGCCGACTATATGATACCCTTCACCACTTTGGTATATTGTACATATGTATCCTTACAATTCGACGCCTCCGAACCATAGTATGCTAAGTCTGAAAAGTGAGTTTTTCAGTAGAAGCTTTCAAAGTATACGTGCCATGCTAAGTACATTTTTGCTTATAACTTTGGTTTGGATTGGCCGATGATTACCAAAATTTCAGTGAATTTAAATTAAGGTCCGTTGTATATATAAACGTAAAGATCTTTAAAACATGCCAAGTCGACTTATGCTTCGGAGGCGTCGAATTGTATGCCAATGTTCCCTCGATGGAACATCATACTCATGTCTTTCTGCAACCTATGATAAACATATTTTAATTCGGGCAGACTTAGAGACGTCTGAGTACAATGGAACAAATTTATGGAAAACGATTTATAGCAAAATTGATACACGCTATTCGGTAGGCCGCACTGCTAAAAAATTAATCTCAATCAGATACCCTTTTGAAATACATATGGAAGCTATTGCTGGATCTGCACAAATTTGAACAAAACCCAATAACGTCATTTAAGTCTCAATTTGATATGTTGTGCAAAATTTCGTGTTAATCGGACAAACATTAGGAGTTTGGTGCACAATTTATGTAAATCGGACGAAAATATATATGGGAGCTATATCTAAATCTAAACGGATCTTAATGAAACTTAGCACACATTATTCTAGACTTAATTCAGTACGCTATGCAAAATTTCGTGCAAATCGAAAGTTTTATAGGGACTTTGGTGCTCCATTTGTCTTAAATCGGACGGAAATATATTTGGGAGCTATATCTAAATATAAACGGATCTTCACGAAACTTAGCACACATAATTCTAGGCTTAAATACGTACGTTGTGCAAAATTTCGTGCAAATCGAAAGATACATAGGGACTTTGGTGCCCCATTTTCCTTAAATCGGACGAAAATATATGTGAGAGCTACATCTAAATCAGAACCGATTTTCACGGGACTTAACACATATCATTCTATTCTTAATTTAGTAAGCTGTGCAAAATTTCGTGCAAATCGAAAGTTTTATAGGGACTTTGGTGCTCCATTTGTCATAAATCGGACGAAAATATGTGGGAGCTATATCTAAATCTGAACGGATTTTCTCATTCTAGACACAATTCAGTATACTATGCAAAATTTCGTGCAAATCGAAAGATATATAGGGACTTTGGTGCCCATTTACATTAAATCGGACAAAACTATATACGGGAGCTATATCTAAATCCTTGGGCCAAATAAGTGAGTTGTGCCAAATTTCATCCAAATGGGATCATAAATGCGATCTGTACTTTGTTTACAATTTCACATCTACAGACGGACGGACTGACATGCATAAATGGACTCAGAAAGTGATTCTATGCATATTCTTAAAATGAACCATGTGTCTATCTCGTTTCCTTTTGCCTGTGGTATAAAAACTGATTTGTTTTAACGATTGAGAAAATAGTTTTAAATATCAAGCTTTACAAATGAGCGGAGCAGTATAGTCGGACGGGGCCGATCTTATTATACCCTACACAACTTCCATGAACATCTAACTTTCTGTGGTACCACATTCCGAGCTTGGGCAATATTTTGCGATGTTTGCACCCTCTTGACCCACTAGAGGTCAACAAATATTACTAATTTTCGGTAGAGCTCTTCAAATTACTTGTCCAGATTCCCTTCAAAGTGGGTTGTTTCGTGATGTTCGGCTGTCAATCAGAATAGATCAACTCGAAAAAAATAATTTTTCGGTCCACATCCACCGAAAATTATAGGTATTGTCCTTGACCATACCTGGATACCAGTAAAAAATTTCAAAGCGATGAGCGCTATGTTTCCGCCCTCTAGTGTGGTAATGGTTTACTAAATAATATCTGAGTACGTAACCACCTGTAAACATTTAAGTGTAACTCCAACATCCCAGTACATACGGCAATAAAATTCGTATCAATTTAAAGGTCAACCACTCCTCCTACTCCTTGTGTTTTCTATCAACTTCTCGGGTCTATGTCCTTCAGGGGTAAATCTATACGCTATAGGATACAAATTTTGTCATTTTTCACACAAAAGTCAGGGTCAATTTGACCCGCTAAATATTGACCGATCATTAAAACAGGCACGCTTATTCTTTGGCCCGATCCCCTTCTCCATGCAAAAATTCGCGATGTTTGGGCCATAATTGTGGTGTCTGGAGCGACAAGAAAATTAAATATCAACCAGTCTTTCCAAAAAACAGGGGTCTTCATTGGCCAGAACTCAACCTACATGCAAAATTTCGTGAAGATTGGTCCATAACTGTGGCCTGTATCGTGTTAACAAATTATAATGGACAGAGGGACGGACGGACACACATGTCTAGATCGACTCAGCTAGTCGAGATATGACTTAAAGGTGGGTCTAGGACCAATATTTCGCGGCGTTACAAACTCTTGGGGCTGCACAAAGCTATAATACCCTGACAACATAGTTGTGTAGGGTATAATAAATTAGTAGTACGAAACTACTGAAACTCCATGAAAAAATATTTTCTTTAAACAATCCACGCATATATGGAGAATTGAAAAATATTCTTTAAAAAAATCCACACCTATATGGAGCCTTGAAAATATGTTCTTTAAAAAATCAACGCCTATAACTGGCCTTTGAAAAAATATTCTTTAAGAATCTAGGCCCTTGAAAAATATTTAAAAAAAAAAATCTACGTCCTTGATTCTTTGATTCTTGAAAGAATATTTTTAAAAAATCCACGCCTTGTTTTGGTCCTTGAACGAATATTTTTAAAACCAGTAAGAAAAGACCAAAGGTCGGACGGGCCGACTATGTGATACCCTTCACCACTTTGGGTACATACAAGAGATGTTAATATCTACAATATCATGTAGATGGAACAGACATAGAATCTTTGGAGGACCATTGAGATGGAATCGGGCGAAAATGTGCTATCTAGATAGATATACATACCACTATTTACATAAAATCGAAAGAAAATATATATGAGATGTATCAAAATCTGAACCGATTTCAAAAAACCCTACCACATTTCATTTTTTTCTTTACTACGCAGACATCAGTCTGTGTAAAATTTTGTCCCAATTAAACAAATATTGAGAGTTTGGTGTATCATTTCACAAAAAATCGGACGAAACTATATATGGGAGCTATGTCCTAATCTGAACCGATTTTAACAAAACTTCGTAGATATCAGTCTAATTCAATACTCTGTGCAAAATTTTGTTCCAATCGGACAAATATTGGGAGTTTGATGCATCATTCACATAAAATCGGACGAAATTATGGATGGAAGCTATATCAAAATCTGAACCGATTCCTACAAAACTCCGAACACATAAGCATGGACCTGATTCAGTGCGCTGTGCAAAATTTTGTCCCAATCGGACAAATATTGGGAGTTTGGTGCATTATTTACATAAAATCAGACGAAATTATGGATGGAAGCTATATCAAAATCTGAACCGATTTTCTCCAATTTCAATAGGGTTCGTCCTTGGGCCAAATAAGTATACCGTGCTAAATTTCGTCCAAATCGGATAATAAATGCGACCTGTACTTTGTTAACAAAAATACATGGACGGACGGACAGGCGGACATGCATAAATCGACTTTAAACGTGATTCTATGCATATTCTCAAAAAGAACCATGTGCCCATCTTGTTTCATTTTGCCTGTTAGAAACGTATGCCCAAAGACATAATACTCTGTACCACAGTGTGGGGAAGGGTATAACAATCCACGCTTTCATTAGACTTTTAAAAATATCGTCTTTTAAGATTCCACGCTGAAATTAACTTTTGACAAATACTGTTTTAAATTCCTCGCATGAGTTAACCCCTGTAAAACATTATTATTTAAAATCAATCATAATATTCTTAGTTTCAAAAATTTCCCAGCCCTTTGAAATATCACTTTGTTGTAAACACTCTTCAATCCTGACACCATTAAATCGTTTTACATGTGTAAATGATTCTCAAATATTTGTTTGTCATTTATGTCATGTATTACAATAACTTTTTTTGTTTTTCCTTTAGTTTTTTTTGTTTTGAAAAAGAAATGTTTTGCAACATCAGCATTCATACATACACACACACATATATTTGGAGTGGATAATGAAAAAAAAAAATGCTTTTTATTTTTATGTAACAGAATAATTGATTTAAGCGGACAATATCTACATTGACATCAAAACAGGAGACGAGAGAGACATGAATAAGTCAATGTTCGGTGGTCTCCAGTCTCAGTCGGCCGTGTGGCATCAGCAAAATATTAATTAATTCATTCATTGACACGCTAACTGATTCAGGCGACGACTTAAATTCATGCATTGGTAGTTGTTATCACAGCATCCACTTAGACATACCAACACAAGCACACACACACACTGAGAGAGACATACATACATATATTTTCGTCATATATGAATGTGTGCCGATAATGAAAATAAAAAATTAACAATTTGTGTCTGCTTCCTATCGTCATAACTAGCATTATCGGCAGCACTATCATCATCGTCGTCGTCGTCGCCATCGTTATCCCCATCGATGCAGCAGTCCTCTTCGTCATTCAAGGATTAGCACTCGAATGCAGTTCTCATCACTATCATCGTTTTGGGCGGGGGTAGCTTCCGAACAGACGTTTAGCCAAGCACATTTTAATGCCATCGAGATTTTTCCTGTGAATAGAACACAACAAATCCCCCAAAATCGATAAGCGTCGCTCGTTCGCTCGCATCATCAACGAAATTCATGACCTGACCTTAAATGAAATTCATTGGAAAATTTAAATTACTTTTATCGTAACGAATAACTTTTTCTGACAGGGCCAATCGATTTATTTGGCGTTCGTATGTGTACGGCAGCATCTGCAACCAAAGGCATTACTGACAACGACGGCAGCAACAACAACAACAAACAGTTGAGCACTTTTCCACGCTGCAATGCTTTGACCTTGACGCTGTGATCACACAAGTGAAAAATTGTTTGCGTCCATGTGAAAAACCTGCTGCTGAGTTCTATTTTTTTCAACTTTTCAATTTAGTTTTAGAAGGTAACGAATGCGGTTAATGTGAATGCAGATTGAAAAGTAATTTGCGGAATAGGTGTGGTGGAGGGGTTGGTTATGTGGGACAGGCTTTGTTAAATTTATTTAGTGCATGAATTCAACAAAGGTATGCGAATTGTTTGGATTTCGCAAATGTGTGGGTCGGAAAGGTCACACAATTTAATGTTTGGCCTACTGACCTCTAAGCAATTGGTAAAAAGTTAATTACAAAATAGCCTATAGAGCCAAGGTAATATCTAATTTCAATATAGGCGTGAAATTTTTTAATATGGGCGTAAATTTTTAAAAAATATAGAAGTTTGATTTTTAAAAATATTTTTCATGGATTCATAGAGGCGTGGATTTTTAAAAATATATATTTTCAAGAGAAGGCGTGGATTTAAAAAAAAAAAAAATATTTTTTCATAGAGGCGTGGATTTTTAAAAAATATTTTTTCATAGAGGCGTGGATTTTTAAAAAAATATTTTTTTATAGATGCGTGGATTTAAGGGGACCCCCCATTCTCGGGGTCAACGGGGTCAATCTACACTAATTCAAGAATGTCCCTACAAAATTTCAAGTAAAAATCTCAAGAACTCTTGAAGATATATCCGATTTATTGTGTCACCATCAAGTGACGGCTAAAGGGCTTCTCAAACTTTAAACGCGTTTTTCTCTTTTGCGAATGGCGGGCACGATAACTCAAAAACTAATAACCCAATCGATTTCAAATTTTTACACGTTTCTCTGTGAGTGTATAGCTATCGTATGAACTAGGATAAAGCCAATCGGTGAAGATCTTCCTTATTTGTTAGCTTGTTTTTTGGTAAAAAATCGGCGATTTTCCAAAAAAAATTTCAAAGGTCCGCCATTTTGTTAATTTTAGAGCGAAGTCAATAATCATAGTTCATACGAGAGCCAGACATGTACTCTTTCTAATACCGTTGGAATTTTCGGATTCCGATGTTCCAGTGAGGAGTTATCATGCCCGCCATCAAAAATAAGGACTTTTTTAATTACAAAAAACAACAACAAAACAAAAACAAAATTTTTTTGTAAATTATTTTTCTTCTCTTTTAAATCTTCAAATATATATGTGCAAAGTTACAAACCTTAACAAGCATTGGTATTGATTTACCAGCCCATTGAAAATCTTGAAAAATTAAAATCGAGAATGGGTGGGGTACCCTTAAAAAAATATTTTTTCATAGAGGCGTGGATTTAAAAAAAATATTTTTTTTCATAGAGGCGTGGATTTTATTTTTTTAAGGAAAAATATTTTTTTCATAGAAAAGGCGTGGATTTTTTAAAAAAAATGGCTTATAAGGCGTGGATTTTTTAAAAAATTAAAGGCGTGGATTTTTAAAAAAATATTGTTTCAACAAAAGAATATTTTTTCTAGAAAAGGCGTGGATTTTTAAAAAAATATTTTTTCAACAAAAGAATATTTTTTCTAGAAAAGGCGTGGATTCTTAAAAAAATATTTTTTCAACAAAAGAATATTTTTTTCCAGAAAAGGCGTGGATTCTTAAAAATATATTTTTTTAAGGAAAGAATATTTTTTTCAAGAAAAATCGTGAATTTGTATACCCTTCACCATACTGTGGTATAGGGTATGTCTTTGTGCATATGTTTGTAACAGGCAAAAGGACACGAGATAGACACATGGTTCCTTTTCAGAATATGCATACAATTACTTTCTGAGTTGATTTAAGAAAATAAATTTGTTTTTTTGTAATCCAATTTGGAAAAGGCGTGGATTTAAATGAAAAAATAGATTTTATAGCTCCCATATATAGGCGTGGATAATGTAAATGGTAAAATATAATTTGCACGAAATTTTGCGCAGCGTAATGAATTAGGTCTAGAATGATGTGTGCTAAGTTGTGAAAATCTTTTTAATATAATATATATTTTCGTCCGATTTTAGGTAAATGGTGGACCAAAGTCCCTATATATTTCTTCGATTTGCACGAAATTTGGCACAGCGTATTGAATTAGGTCTAGAATGATGTGTGTTAAGTTTCCTGAAAATCGGTTCAGATTTAGATATAGCTCCCATATATATTTTCGTCCGATTTTATGTAAATGGTGCACCAAAGTCCCTATATATCCTTCAATTTGCACGAAATTTGGCACAGCGTAATGAATTAGGTCTAAAATTATGTGTTAAGTTTCCGAAAATCGGTTCAGATTTAGATATAGCTTCTAAACAAACAATTTTGTATCGATTGCAGAATGACATGTTTATGGATCTAATTTAATTTTACTGGTCCTTTGCGACGTCTGTTAGGATTCATCTGTTGAATTTAACCAAAAAGTGGTATTATATAGTCGGCCCAGTCCGACTTTACTACTTTCATGACTGGTTAAAACATATTTTTTTAAGGGAAGAATATTTTTTCAAGAAAAGGCGTAGATTTTTAAAGAATATTTCTTCTAGCTTCAAAAAAGGCGTGGATTTTTAAAGAATAATTTTTCAAGGACCAATCAAACAACGCGTGGATTTTTAAAGAATAATTTTTCAAGGACCAATCAACCAAGGCGTGGATTATTAAAGAATATTTTTTCAAGGACCAATCACCAAGGTGTGGATTTTTAAAGAATATTTTTTCAAGGACCAATCTACCAAGACGTGGATTATTAAAGAATATTTTTTCAAGGATCAATACAAGAATATATTAAAGAATATTTTTTCAAGGACCAATCAACCAAGGCGTGGATTTTTAAAGAATATTTTTTCAAGGACCAATCAACCAAGGCGTGGATTATTAAAGAATATTTTTTCAAGGACCAATCAACCAAGGCGTGGATTATTAAAGAATATTTTTTCAAGGACCAATCAACCAAGGCGTGGATTATTAAAGAATATTTTTTCAAGGACCAATACAAGGCGTGGATTATTAAATAATATTTTTTCAAGGACCAATCAACCAAGGCGTGGATTATTAAAGAATATTTTTCAAGGGCCAACTGAGGCGTGGATTATTAAAGAATATTTTTTCAGGACCAACACAAGGCGAGGAATTATTAAAGAATATTTTTTCAAGGACCAATCAACCAAGGCGTGGATTATTAAAGAATATTTTTTCAAGGACCAATCAACCAAGGCGTGGATTATTAAAGAATATTTTTTCAAGGACCAATCAACCAAGGCGTGGATTATTAAAGAATATTTTTTCAAGGACCAATACAAGGCGTGGATTATTAAAGAATATTTTTTCAAGGACCAATACTAGGCGTGGATTATTAAAGAATATTTTTTCAAGGACCAATCAACCAAGGCGTGGATTATTAAAGAATATTTTTTCAAGGACCAATAAACCAAGGCGTGGATTATTAAAGAATACTTTTTCAAGGACCAATCAACCAAGGCGTGGATTATTAAAGAATATTTTTTCAAGGAACAATACAAGGCGTGGATTTATTAAAGAATATTTTTTCAAGGACCAATACAAGGCGTGGATTATTAAAGAATATTTTGTGGATTTTTTAAAGAATATTTTTAAGAAGAGGACCAATACAAGGCGTGGATTTTTTAAAGAATATTTTTAAGAAGAGGACCAATACAAGGCGTGGATTTTTTAAAGAATATTTTTAAGAAGAGGACCAATACAAGGCGTGGATTTTTTAAAGAATATTTTTTCTAGGACCAATACAAGGCGTGGATTATTAAAGAATATTTTTTCAAGGACCAATACAAGGCGTGGATTATTAAAGAATATTTTTTCAAGGACCAATACAAGGCGTGGATTATTAAAGAATATTTTTTCAAGGACCAATACAAGGCGTGGATTTATTAAAGAATATTTTTTCAAGGACCAATACAAGGCGTGGATTATTAAAGAATATTTTTTCAAGGACCAATACAAGGCGTGGATTATTAAAGAATATTTTTTCAAGGACCAATACAAGGCGTGGATTATTAAAGAATATTTTTTCAAGGACCAATCAACCAAGCCGTGGATTATTAAAGAATATTTTTTCAAGGACCAATACAAGGCGTGGATTATTAAAGAATATTTTTTCAAGGACCAATACAAGGCGTGGATTATTAAAGAATATTTTTTCAAGGACCAATCAACCAAGCCGTGGATTATTAAAGAATATTTTTTCAAGGACCAATCAACCAAGCCGTGGATTATTAAAGATATTTTTTCAAGGACCAATACAAGGCGTGGATTATTAAAGAATATTTTTTCAAGGACCAATACAAGGCGTGGATTATTAAAGAATATTTTTTCAAGGACCAATACAAGGCGTGGATTATTAAAGAATATTTTTTGAAGGACCAATACAAGGCGTGGATTATTAAAGAATATTTTTTCAAGGACCAATACAAGGCGTGGATTATTAAAGAATATTTTTTCAAGGACCAATACAAGGCGTGGAGTTTTTAAAGAATATTTTTTCAAGGACCAACTGAGGCGTGGAATTTTTAAAGAATATTTTTTCAAGGACCAATACAAGGCGTGGAGTTTTTAAAGAATATTTTTTCCAGGGCCAACTGAGCCGTGGAATTATTAAAGAATATTTTTTCAAGCTTCAAAAATGGCGTGGATTTTTAAAGAATATTTTAAG